>NC_041060.1:16486220-16521220 GCF_900634775.1 Gouania willdenowi | reverse complement strand
TTCTCACACTCACAGCAATGGTGACAGAACTTAAAAAACAACATACTAATCCTCCACCAGAGGCAAGTTTGGGTTCAGTACACTTCACTACAGGTATAGGCTTTGGAATCTATCCACTAAACTTTTTAATTGAGTGCCTTACAGTCATTTCATAGCATTTATATCAATTACAAGAAAACCCTTTCACGGTTGGAGCCTATAGGAATCCATGGATGTTGAAAGATTTCCTCGTACCTTTGCATATGCAATAAAACAAACAGTTTGACAGATTGTGATATAGTCATTATGGCAAGATTCATGTAACTCCAACTGGTTTTATGAGATTAAAGGCATCCAGTAGTTCCAATTTTAGGGTAGACTTATCCGTTGTAAGCCGTCTTCCTTGTTCAGCAAGAATCCATGGCTGCGTCCTAGTAGTCTCTCCTATCTCCTTTCCTGTCCACTTTTCCATAACCCCGTGGATGACGTCACGGTGTTTAGGAAAGGTGTTAGGAGAGGAGATGGGAAAAGGTGATCACGTTTGTTTTGACGATCAAACACTCTTCCGCGTATCCTTTTCCTCAATTTAAAGACAATTTGAATGCTCTTTTATCATGGCCACCACTTAAACACTTCCGGGGGTTGAAGAACAGTGGATTGTAAAGGAGATAGGAGGGACTATTTGGATGCAGCCACTGTGTAAATCTGTAGTAAGATGGCTGATAGTAGCATCCAAATACTGCACCGACCGGCATTTTCAAAGCCTGATTTCTCAATTTAATGGTAAGCGGAACATCAAAATCCGTCCACCGTAATCATCCTGGTCTTTGGAATAACGCCATAATGTCCATGGATCTTGGTGACGTAAAAATAATTACTAAAACTTCAGAGTGAAATGTCTCCATATGAGTAACATCAGGTCCGGAAATTCAAAGAGTACGCCAGACGTGAAGAGAACATGAGATTCCAGCCATGATTGGCTAAAATCTCCAAAATGACAATGACCAGGGATATTAAGTGTGTTTGAAGGCAATCATCTAAAGTACATTCATGATTTAATTGGTTGCAGATTGCTTTAAATTTATTAAAACAGGCAATTTGTCAGTTGAAACCGCAAAAACATTTAAATAGATTTTTGAAATCAACAATAAAAGCAGTACTGAGTCAAGGACAACACTGTAAATATATATACTGTTGAGAAAAAACTAAATGAACAATATTTTACCATGAATGCTGTACATTGTTGCACAAATGTATGATATTATTGTGTTTAAATCAACCCATTGACAAGCACGTCATCAATAGCTTACGCAGTGTTGTTTATCCAGCAGAAATGATGTGACCAGAGTGATTCATGTAGCCCTGTTTGCAGCAGAATTCACTTGGCACGCCACAAAAAGCTGAACAGCAAAAACATACTTTGCTTTCAAAGAGATAGTAAAAAGGTGGTGGAAGCAGGGGATGTGGAAATATTTGTTGTTCGGAGCAACGAGGATGACGGACAGTCACTTTAAGACTTCATTTAGACACAGAGGTCCAAATATTCTCAACAAACACCAATTCCTCTAAAGGGAAAACTGGAAATCTATAAAGTGAGAGAAAAATACTATTTAAAAAAAAAAACTGATCAATATTTTTGAGTTATCAACCTTCCACTCAGGTAAAAACAGAGCAATGTCCAAAACAATTTCAAATATTATGGAGTGCAATGTGCTGTATAACTTATGTTTAGCTTGAGTATAATTTGTAAAACTGACAGATTTATTTATTGTATCCAAGTGAATGAATTATCAAAACTTGCTGCCGAAATCTCTACATGATCTTGTCACTTGTGAACATTAGTTCACAACATTACATCAGTTAAAAAAAACATTTTAATATATAATTGTCATTGATTTAAGTTAATCTTTTTTTTTTTTTTTTTTTTAATGTGTGTTCACCGGTTCACAAAAAAAAAAAAAAAAAAAAAACCTTACACTTATTCATCTATTTTTAAACTAAAATACTATAATGTCAGAGCCAGTGAGACACATGAGTCTGGCTCTGGTTCAAGGTCAACTCAACTAATGTGAGACTCTGGAGAAAAGCAGAATCATTTCTTTTAATGTGTGACTGAACAAACACTGCCCCCCCCCCCCCCCCCCCCACACACACACACACACACACACACACAAAAAAAGCCCCATTTACATATCTGTGTGATGATACCACAGCCAAAAATCAGGATATCTGCAGTTTGGAAAGGAAGCTACATCTATGTGTTATTCATAATAAAATGTTGCCTATACTTTTTCACCCGACTGAAATTAGACTAAAACTAAAGTAAATAAAAGGATAAAACTGTGATTAAACTCCTGAGATTTTGGTCTGAAACTAAAACATATGAAAAGGCTTGAAATAACTAAAACCAGAGACGTCTAAAAGTATGGTCTTCAAAAAACTGCATTCATGGGTTAAAACTGGCTTCATTCTCGACCTTGTTTGATCCAACTTGAACAGATTCCCACATAAGAGTGTATTTCACTCCACAACCTTCAGTCTTGGCTCCTTCTATGGAGCCTCTTATTTTCCTAAGTGCCGGTGTCTTTAGTTTATAGTGCTGCAGATCAGGCTGTGACGGCTAGTTTTAGTGCAGCAAATCATTGTCAACACTAAAACAACTACCACACCAGGAATCTTCAAGGAGACTCTGTCAAGCTTGTTGTTGTCTGTGACATCATTGAATTTGACTTATTAACTTGATGACATTTAAATATCATATGAATCCGATACTCCAGGAAATTCATTTTTTTTTTATTTCCTATCAAACTGTTTGTAGAAGAGATGAAATTGATTAAATTTTGAACTGGACATGGCCCTAGTTATTATAACACAGATCTATATACAGTAAGAACAAGGACATTTCTGCATCATATGTCGATTAAAGCTCTTTTTTTATTAGTCAAAAAAGTTGGGGGTTTTTGTGTGTGTGTGTGTGTGTGCTGAAAACTCAAATGTAAATATAAAGCTATTCTGAGGACGCACGGCATGACTTCCCCCTCGGAGGTTTTCCTGTTTTAAACAAAAAGTTCCCACTTATTCTGGGCAAAAGAGATGAAGTAAGATGCTCTATAAATAACTACGTATGTAAATAAATGCTCACTCCTGACCAAAGCTCACAGGGATGGCTTCATTTTAAATATATAAATAGCTTGTTTCTGGTTGTTTGAGTGCATTTTGAGCCAGAATAATCCCAAAACAATTGACTTTACCCTGCAATATTAGAAACACAATGCCAGCTTTCAGCACATGGTGTAAAGTGATAAAATCCAACCACACTAGATTGGCCAAAAATATGTTTGCACTCTCCATTCGGACTATAGCAACATTCAGATTAAAAATCAGTTTACATTGGATTGAACAAAAAAAAAAAAAAAAAACACAAAAACAAAACAAAAAATATAATATTGAAACAGACAATTATTTTTTTCTTTGTCAAACTTTCCCAGGCTCATGTATTTTCACTTATGATAGAGATTTTAGGGTTAATCCAAGCAGTGGTTTTTACATTTATAACAACGTGTTGTTGTGCGTCAGCCTCACTTCCTGCAGATCAACCACTTTTAACCACAGAGAAGAGTGTTTGCAGCTGACATGACATTTTGGTATGCGGCTCTGGTGCTGACCACTGAGGAGGGTTAAAGGTCACCCTGCCATTTCCACAGATGTTGCTCTCCTGTCCCCTGAGCCGCTATGCGTCTACTTCTGAGGACGATCTCATTCGATTGATCGTGTCCAAGCTGTTTGTAATGCATTATTTCATATTTACAAATTCATTCATTTTTCTATCATGGCTTATGTGTGCCTCCAACATGCATTCTCACTATGACCAATAGATGGCATTAGTGTTCTTGCACACGTTGCTGTGAATTCCTGTTTTCATGAGCACATAGTGGCAGCCTGAAGAGATTTAGTACAAAAATGACATCAAGTTTATTTTTTAGGTGTTGATTATGTAAGATTTAAATGCTATGATTAAAAAAAAGAAACAAAAACCTAAAAAATAATAACATCTAATTTATTTCTTGTTGTTAGTCCAAGAACTAAGTTAAACATATCCCTCACTTTCATTTTTATTTACCTGGTGGCCTTTATTTGGTTATAAATCACATTTAGAGTGAATGGTTGAGAAACTGTATACCTGTATAAACTAAGACATGGGCTATTTAATATATTTGAGTAAGGACCTACAGGTCTTATAAACATTTAATATCTATGATTAGTGATAAGGATTATATTGACTTGAGGTTTCAGTCAAAATCCACTAGTGTAACTGATATGAACAAATAATGTTTCCTGTGACTTTTCATGATAAGAAAAGCATTACAGGCCATAGTGATAATGATTGTGTTTAGCTAATTTATGAGTTTTTCTCCTTAGTGAACCTTCAATGGTTAGACTTAGAGCTGGGCAATATATCAAGATTTAAGATATCTCGAGTTTTATATATATATACTGTATATATATTTGTAGCGTATTTTTTATTAAAATACTCATTTTAGCAGTCGCTTTCACAGCTTTTCAGAACAACATGAAAAGCACAGTTGGATGAATTGCTGAGTAGGACCTAACCCAAAACTTCCCCTAAACAAGCCACATCACAGAACTCACTCACACATGCTGTCACATATAGGAGAAAAAGCCAAAAGTGACACATATTGTGCAGATGTTTGTTAATAAATGTGACTGCGTGGCATTTTGCATCAGCAAATTTTACTTTTTGGCCAGACTTTATTTGAGTTGAAAATATCGAGATTTATATTGTATATCGCCATTTTGGTTTTGGTCCATATCGCCCAGCCCTAGTTAGACTCCCACTTCATACAAGCTTATTGATGTGTCCTTGGGCAAGACATCTCAGCCTCACTAGCCTGTATAAATATGAACACATGCAGGGCAGCTGTAGCTACCATACATGTAGCTTATATAACTGCACCATGACTGATGGCTTATGTTCACACTGAGTTTCTGCTTGGAAATTTAAATGCTATTCAAATCCATCTCATTGGCTCATTCCCTGTGTTCCTTAGCCAAAGCACTCAAGTTACTGAAAGTGTTGGGGCCTTGAATGAGCAAAGCCTTATTCTATTCATCCTTTACTCACTAGAAAAGGATCGTGTTGACAGTATAGTAGGAATATTGGCTGCACTGTTCTGTGCAAAGGTTCTTCAATTTAACTAGATGTGTGTAATGAATGGCTGTCATAGGCTGGATAGATCTTATTCATCCCGAGGGAGATTCCAGAAGTCTTTCAATTCTGGTCTGAATTGCGTTTTTTAACTTCTCTGATTCTGCATCAATATCTTGCATTAAACTTTAAGTACTGACCCTGATATCTTAAACCAGGGATTCTCAACCTTGGGGTCAACACCAAATTTGGGGTCGCCAGATGCCTTCAAGAAACTAAAAATATTTTTTTTTACAATTTGAGCAGATTTTTACCCTTTTTCTGCAACTACACCAAACTTCCCATATTATAACATATTTTTATCACTTTCACTTGCAATATTTTTTCTCCTTTTAATGCATTTTTGCTACATTACTCCCATTTCTCTCACTTCTCCATCACATTTCAAGCCTTTTCTGCACAGACATTTTCGGCACTTATAAACCCTTTCTACCATTTTTCCACCTGATGTTGCATACATTGACCCATTATTGTCACTTTTAACCTCTTTTTACCATATTTAATGGGTATTTTTTGCCAATCTAACCACATTCACAATTTGTCATGCGCATTATTTGTGAGTTTTAACTCATTGTTCCAGTATTGACACTTTCACTCTCCCCTTTAGTCCCCCTTATAGATGGCTCTGTCTACACATGACTATTCTTCAATGTTGATGTCTGTGTTCAACCACCTTCACGTGCAGTGGGGCCCCCCCGTCTTTAGCACCTTTATTTTGGGGGTCGCAGGCTGAAAAGTTTGAGAACTACCGTTTTAAACAGTCTCTTGATCCTTAAAAATCCTGAAGCTCCCCTGTATTCTCATGCCATTAAAAAGTTTGGATTACTAAACAAAAAAAGTCATATAGCAATATAGAGAAAAAAATCACTTTTTTCAGCAAAAAAGAACATCCCGTGATGGTTTTCAGAACTGTAGCGTCCTTATCGGTGTACTACTGCTATAAATATCATGTCTGATCAATGCTTGGTAAACTGGGAATTAATCAATTGAAATCCTAACCAGTTGTTACTTTATCCACAAGCCTTCAGCTATTATTCAATATTTTCCATTTCACTGAACCTGGTATTCTTTTTGAAATCCACCACATAAAACTGTGTAGACGTCAATGACGAAAGCGACCAACTTACTGACTCACAACCCAGTCGGTCATTTCTTAGTTTTGCTTCAGTCAAGTTTAAAAAACCAAAAAAAAAAAAAAAAAAAAACCCAAATAAAATTGTATGGCTACATCTAAACAGTTCAAATTTGAGAAATTAGCACCAACGGATGAAGAGAAATGATTGAGTGTTGTAAATATGAAAGTGATCCAAAAGTCTCTTATTTTCCCATCAGCCAAAGCTTTACAAACTTAATTCTGAGGTTTTCCTGAGCCAGCAAGCCCATTACACCATGCTCCCAAGCATTGGCCATCACTCTAGACAAGATCTGGTTTCACACACAGAGGCCGCCTCATCTCTTTATGCTTGAGGGGAAAGTCTGGCTTCTCAACAAGAAACCCATGAGAAACAGACAAATCAAACCAGGAACGAGTAGGTACTGGATTTACCACAGAGAATGCTTCAAATCTCTCTCAGGCTAGTAATCCATAGTTCTATCACGCTTTAGGACAAACTATAATACACCTGACAATAATGCAATGGTGTCAAGTTTTCCAAACTAAAAAAAATGTAGGGTATAAGATAGGGTCACATTTTTTAGAAGAAGAGAAAAAAAGGAAGGTAAATATTGGTTTCTATCAGTGGCTAAAATAGTTTTGACCATGACAGTGGTCTTAGGTTTCACTGCTCTGCCTTGCTAAGCAGAGCGAGTGCATTAGGGTCCAAAGAGGACGCCGCAGAGTGCTCTTAAAAGGTGAGTCGAGAAAAACAACTCTGCCTCCCTGTTTTTTTTTCTTCTAGCCTCTCTATAGAAAAACAGTGACACGTGCCAACCAAGTATGGCAGCACTGAGTATCAGGTAGCAGCAGTCAAATCAAAACAATCATCCGGATGGAAAGGGAGCTGAACGTGAACAGAGCCTTTGCTGACTGACTGACATGAAGGCCCGTATGTGACACAGTGTCTCCAACCCTCTTTGTTTTCAGTGCACAGAGTTTTAAAAAACAACTAAAGTAATAAGGTTACATTTGTTTTGTGCATAAAAATACCAGTAAAAGGTAAAAAAAAAAAAAGGTTTCACATAGCATTTCATGACAAGAAGACATTTTCTAATTTAATATTGAAAAAAACAGGTATTGGTCCCGTTAAATCCATATACAAGACCGCTTGTCTGTTGACTTCCTTCATAGGTGGCTGAGATGAGTTGGTTATTACCAAATAGAATGTTAAGTTGTTAAATTCTTGTAGGCATTTTCCTGCATGATTAAATCAGTAACTTCTGTTATTATTTATCAATCTGCTGATTTAGTCAACACCTCACAGCCATTAAGCCACACAGTGGCTGTACCCCGCTGTGCTGCTGCATGTGCATAAAACCAATAGGACAATAACATTATAGTTTGTTAAAAGACATTCTCACTTGTGTAATACAACTCCATTAAAAAAAACTCTTTCTGGTTGGATTAAAAAAATACATACGTAATATGTAATAATTATAACCTCCTTCTATCACTTTTGTCCTTTTTTCTGTACCTAATTCACAAACAAGTCATGTGGTGAGTTGTACAGTTTAAAGTGTTGATTTAAACAAAACTCTAAATTAAGCGAGTTGATTTCAGCCTGGCTACATGCACGCTCCTTTTGACAGAGATGGAGATTACAGCGTCAGACCAATCACAATCACTGATAAACTGTGGAGAGCAATTTACGTCACAATTGAGGAATAATTTTTTAAAATATGAATAATTTAAATCTATAATTCAGACCAAAGACAACACTGTTGCTGCATTAAAAGCAGCAAGTAATTAATGCAGGGATTGATAAGTGTTTATGCGTAAATTAGTTTATAAGCAAACACTATGAATAGTTTCACTTTCACTTTTCCCTTGTCTGTGACTCTGATGCTGCGTTCATACAGATCAGCATAAATCATAACGTGGAATATATGTATATTTTATATTATCTTACAGGACTGAGGTTCTTTGCATCACCCCAGAATACATGAATGAATAAATGAATTAATGAATTTGTTGGTTTGAAAGCGCCCGATGCACGCAGGCCTTATCAGCTGACTTGTTTTACTTTATCAGTCCATCAGATAAAAATCTCTATATTTCCGATAGGATGTCATCAGTTAATGAAAGGATTGCATCGATGTCTAAATATTATCTCTCTCCTGTCAGCGTCACATCAGATCCACACAGCGACGTGTTCACAGTGATCCTCCTTTTATTGGACAGGTCGCTTTCCAAGAGAACTGATTGGTCAGGAGGCGGGACTTTCATACTCGCTGAGATTTTATCCAGAACAAAACCTGGTCCCGACCAGGTTTGTCGTTCAGCTTAAGTTACCAAGGTGATTTAGTTCCGTAAAACATTAGCCAACTTCGTAGTCCAGAACACACTGATTAAATTCCGGAAGTTCGCAGGATAAGAGGAAATCTAGCTTCGTAGTACAGCCCCTAGATGTCAACCAAAGGGACAACAGATAAATCTAAATAGCCTAAATATAAATTGAAATTATTGATTTGTAAAACTAGTAGTTTAATGAGAGGAGTTTGTAATTACAGTCTTGATTTGAGATGCAATCATTGATGTAATGTTATTTATTATCATAATTGCTTTAAAATTGTTACATTATATACATGGAGTCTCGAAGGCTTTAGTGTCGTTGGAATTTGTTTTAAGGCTTAATCAACTATCTACTAGTAGACTATTTAGCACAATATACTGTTCTTCACTTCAAAAAATAAATACATTTAAAAAAAAATAGTGTTCTTCACTTTGAACGAAGGTAAACTTTCAAGCCCCAACTGCAGCCATTGCCTCCCAAATAATCTTGAAAAATAACACAATTTAAAATGCTTGAAGTAACAGGGAACAAGTAACATCATATTTCAAAATGAATCAAAAATCAAATCTAAATTAAACTAATTACCTGCATAAAAAAACACATTTAAAAGTGCAGTTGTCAAAAATACTGGAAATAACCAATCATTGTTTGCAATCTATGATAATAATAATTAAAAAAAAAGATTAAGAAAACAAAAAAGGACACTATTTTTTGAAATCAGCAAGCTTGTTTATTGTTCCGCTCCACTTCACATGCCTATGTAAATCATTATTTTTACTCTTTAGTTCCATGTTACAGTTTGTTCCCGGACACATACTGTATCTAATGCAGTCTAATTATTTAATGCTTTTAAGAAGATTGGCATGAAATTGAAAATGCCCTCCTGTTTATCGCTCCCCACCTGTCATACCTATGTTCCCCCCCGGGGGAGGGGCGGGGGTGCCAAAAAGGCACAAAAACCTTGGCCACCTCATACAATTGCATGTCACCACATTATAATTTAATTCCGCGTCACTCTTACTCCATCATCATACTAATAATGCACCAGTCGTAGGCCTACTCTGTACCAGCAGGGTGAGTAAAGTCCACACCTGTCCCATCACTCGCTCCCTCCCACATCCAGTCTCTTCCCTCCCCTTCTTTTGTGCCTTTGCTCTTTTCACACATGCTCCCTCTATAGCTCACCCACACCTCACTGATAAACAGCTTGATGAGACGAAAGCAGACCCTTCCTACTAAGAACATGAAACAGCAACATTAGAAGCTAAAAGAAAGGGATTACAGCTTTGGAAAGACCATGAGGAACTTCTTTCAATCTAATCATCTCATTTCATACCAACAAATGGGTAAGTTGATCCTTTTTAAATGGTACCTGTGTTTGTGTTCTATGGGATAAAACCACAAAAGATATGATGCTACAATAGAATTTATTCAATATTTTGGCATTTATTGCTAAACAATTGAATATTACTGCCTAACTGCAGCTCTAATACATTGTCTATTCTTCGTCACTGCCACCAACTCCTGCTCAAAGGCTTAGTTGACTCATCTTAGCCTAAACAACCCGAAGTCACTGGAAAACAATGTGTGTGAAGGAGATATACGAGGCTTTGTTATGCTTCTTATCTAACCTGAAGATGGATCTTCACAGTTTGTCGCCAAAGGAGAAGAGCAGGAGGAGACCAGATGACAAAGGCTGCAGCTGCCTTTTCTTCTACAAAAGCAGAAAAAATGACATAATGGCTGTCAAGCTCAGGTAACTTCACTCGGACACTGATACTCTTGAAACTAAACCAACTATTGAGTAGTGCTCACACGATTTGTGCCTCTGTGAGAGTGAGAAATCCAAGTCAGGTCAAAGTCTGTGAATCTGACATTTTATAACAAAAACAACAATTTAAGATATCAAAAATAACCTTATAATAACTTAGTTATCCTGTTAATGTTGTTAACACTTTCATCAAAAGAGCAAATTCATGGATGACGACAAATGATTTTGATCTATTTGTATGGTACCCGTACCTGGACAGAACTCTTCCTTTTGTTTAGAGAGATATTCAGCAGGTTTATTATGAAAGCCTGAGTAAAAAGAAGAAATGCAGAAATATTAAAAAATACTTTTATTTCCTTTTGATTTACACAAGCTTTACTGATCATACATGATCTGTAAAACTATGATGATCAGTGGATGTACGTGTATTTGGTATCAAACTTAAGTTTGAATATCAAGTTTGATAAACAAAATGAATGGGATGAAAGCTGTTAAACACTAACGTACTCCTAGTCTTTATGATTTATATCGAACAGCATTAAAAGATTTGACCAATCCCAGATATTTCAGACACTAATAAATACAAACACTTTCAGAGGATCTTCTTGTTATCCTAATACGCCTGTTTCTTTCGTGCAACCAAGAACTGGGATGTATTTGTAGTTTTAATAAAGTTTGAAGTTTTCTTGAATAGATATCATTTGATACTCCTTTACAGCTGCCTTAGAGTTATGCAAGAGCATTTTGGCATAAAAAGAGCTGCTGCTGCTGCTGCTCTTTAGCCAGCTTCTCGTTTAATGGTATTTTGATGGCCATGAAATTGATCTGACAAACCCACCTTTGTTTTATGATCCCTGTGTTGTCCATGTCTGTAGGGAGCTGGTGCTATAAATAAATCATACTCATGACCTGAAAACACACCACAAAATCTACTTCGAGCATCAATCAAATGTATGATTCTTTGTTCATGAAGCTTTTAAAAGATATTTTTTTCTTATAGACTAGAACCAAGACCTTCCACCCGCGACTGCCCCTGACTTTTCTGAAGATACAGAACTTAGCTCATTGGTGAGCATTTAGCTATCTGAAATTGTTCACAGTGGCTAAGTTCAGTGTCTGACATGAAAGAATTAACCTCTGCATACCGGAGGGTTTTGGCCATCCCCAAACAGAGAGCTGAGCGAAGAAGGATGCACGAGACGGAGAGCACCTGTACAGTAAAACACAGAGGAATGCTGTAAATGTCTCTGCATGTCCTGGCAATCATAGCGTTCTGTGATTTATGAGTGTTGTAAGAAGAAAATGGGAATATAATGGATGACAGGAGGTCCACTTAGTGTTATTTGTGAAGCATGACACTCACTCAGTTCTACAGATCCTTTAGCACTTAAATATACTGATGACATCAAACACATAGAAGCTAAAAGTGTGAATTTAAAGGATATACCAAAGATCTACAGTTTCGTATGTGGGTGGTGTACTCACGTGCCTACTGAACTGGATTCAGTGTGTCTTTGCAGAACTGGCTCAGTTCAGCAGGAACAAGAGTGACAGCCAATGAGACATGATCGAGATTATCATTCATCAAGGATGTCATCAAGTATGAGGAGGTTGTGATACGTGTGTGTGTGTGTGTGTGTGTGTGTGTGTGTGTGTGTGTGTGTGTGTGTGGTGGGGTTGTGGATGGATGCGTGTCCTAATGGCTGTCTGGGTGAATCTTGCTGCCTGTGCTTTAAGTGATTATCAGAAGCAGATGATTTGTGCTGAGTAACACTTTACCTGGCCTCTCGTCATCCCTCACACGATAATAGGCTGTCAGTGTGTCTGTGAGGATCAGAACGGAATTTAACTGACTCAACAGTCCCCAATGTTTTATTATATACATGAGCAGCATGAATCATAAGCAAGGCTGATTAGAGTGAAGAACTGTCATGATTTTAGAAGTACTCAGTTATTGATCTGAACAATCATATTACATCCATACGCAGAGTTTGCAAGGGGCAGAGGCAGCATTGCCCCCCCCTCCGTGTCGTGTAAGTTTTCAGTGTAATAGACCAAAACTTTTGAGACCTTAGGTTGGTTCTTTTTCTGTTGCGCAATTCTTCTCTACAATGTAAATGGTGAAGCGACACTGCACCCAGCAGTGCATGTATGGTACTGCATCAAAAATTAAGAAGAAAGCGGCCACCGGCTTGATTTTATCATGAATTTGCATTAAATGACGCATCGACACAAATTTTTTGAATCAACATCATCAATTATGTTACTAATCATTTGGGCACTATTGTATATGTTACACACATTGTGGTTGGTGCAAATTTTGAGACGGTTTATATATTTAATAATATTTTTCATTTTGCCCCCCCCCCCCAGCAAACGGCACCTATGATTACACCTGTCATCTTCCTGTGAACTCATTCATTATAAAATCTGCAGGAATATACAGTATAAGAAATTCTATAAACCTGACATGTTTATAATAAAATGATTTCATTTAAATTCATTTCACATTAAAGTTTTGCACATTGGTGAACATTAAAAAATGGACAGGGAAAGACATAAGATTGTAAGCTATTGTTACTAATAATAATCATTCATTTATCATCATTGGAACTGATACACTATAATCAGGGAGTAAAGGTGGGACAATATATCGTGCAAGAAAATGTAACAATATTAAAACGTCACAAGATGTATCGTCAAAGGTATGAGTGGTGTTGCTGGGGAGGCAGGTCAGATGCAAAACAAAATCACATTATCTACTACAACCAATATCGTTATGGTTTGTTCAGTTGACAACGTCAAACGTAAGTATGTTAGTGCTGGCTTGTTCAGACTTAAAGTCAAATAAAACCATGTTTTTTCTTTTCCAACTGCAATTCTTTTGGTCTTTCTTCTTTTCGAAAAATATCATATCGTTATTGCAAGTCCATTATCATTGATCATATCGTCAGAAGTCAGATCGTAGACGTCCATGGCTAGCCCGAAGACTCATAGAAAGTGTTGGACAGCTGCAGCCTTGGCCAACAACGTTAGCATTAGGAACACTTCTGTCACTAACCAATTAGTGACAGAAAAAAACTCTCTATTTACAGGTTTTTTTCGATTGCTAACAAGCATTGGTCCAAACGGAAGCCACATGTTCAAAACACAACCTGCAAAACAGAAGCCCGTGTGGACTAAACTGTGAATCACTTTTCATTGCTTTCACACAAAAGGCATTCAGTGACCACAATCACCAAAATTCATGAACTCTTGTTCACCACCTGCAAAACACGGCACTTTTACAGCACATTTTTGAAATGCTAACACACATTGCTTACAGCCTGGCCAGAGAAGACGTAAGATGTGACGTGGATTGAATTTGTATTCTGCCCTGGAATTCTGAGGTTCTGCTTTTTTCTGCTTAGAATAATGTTTATATTTTGTGTAAGGTACTGAAGTACTTGAGCAAAAGCACAAATGTTCTTACTGTAAATTGATTCAATCGTCTTGTTGCAGTATATCACAGCATATACAATAACTTAGAACCATCAAAGTGCAAAGTTCTTATTTTATAATAAAATACTGATTTACCTGACAAGAATCATTCAAGATTGAAATATAAGATGTATTTCATGTAATGCTCTTTGTTTTTAGTATTTTGTAGTTCAGTGTGCTCAGAGTGACACTGTGTGTTTCTATTGTGAGTTCATTTGCTCGTGTGTGGTTGAATGAGCTTCTTTTGAGGCGTGTATGAAGTGTTTAGTTGGTGAGAAACACTTTTGGGAATGAGAGTAAATGTTGAGCTGAGATGCTGATGGAAATGATGACGATGTTAAGAGTTTTAAACATTGACTTCGGTTTAGACCAATACTTGTTAGCAATCAAAAAAAAACTGTAATTAACTTCAGTTAAATACATTTTGACATTGCACTTGATTGTTGGGTACATGTGAAACGTAATTTTGTTGCATAAAAATGACCAATAAAACTATCTCTCTAGTCACATGTTGTCTGCCAACACAGACAGTGTGTGTGTGTGCGTGTGCGCGTGTTTCAGATGAGTGGGATTTTCTCTACAAACAGACGAGATCAGCATGTGAGGAAATGAAGACACATCAGCATTTACTATCCCAAACCTGATCCCTAGAGCCAAGTCCACATGAGCCCCCCATACCAGAGTGGTCCTACAAGCTAGATCCCACAACCTTTTTCCAAAATTTCAGATTTCAAGAGCAAGTCCCCATAAGCCGGGTACCAACAAACAGATGCCATGAACCAGGTCCTCATAAACCAGGTCATACAAACCGTACAAGCTGGAAGTCAACAAGCAGGGCCCAAAAGGCCAGGTTCCAAATAGGGGTCCCACGAGCACAGTCTAATTAAACCAAGTCCCTCAAACTGAATCCCCTTGGTGGAATGCTTTCATCCTTGTGTGACAAACCAGGTGTGAAAATATATATATATATATATATATATATATATATATATATATATATATATATATATATATATTAATTGTCAAACTATATTATTTATTTGTACCAAAACAGGCATTTTTTAAAAAAGGGCGATCAATCTTTTTGGATCCGACAAACTACACCAAACTACTCTGATAATATACAAAATTAACCTATGGATTTAACTTTCCTCCAGGTAATGAAAAAGGTTTTGGAGGACAATAGGGGTTGGAAATTAACAGTTGGTCTGTAGTTACAGACTGGTATTGTTCAAGTGCAAAATTATAACGACTTTTTTGTTAAATCAATACATCTAGAATAGAACATCAAACTCAAATTATGTATTAATAGCCTACAGTAATGCATTATTAATGTTTCCCTAGAGAAATGTAAAATTGTGGAAGAAATGAGTGTGTCCGTCCACTGATCGTCAGTTTCCTGCATCAGGTAGAACAATGGCTCTCAACCTTTTTGGGGTCCTGGACCCCCTGTATATTTTAGATTGACCCTGAGGATTCCCCTTCCCCACCTAATATAAGTGGTAGGGTTCAATTTGATAGAAACTGCATTTTAGATTGCATTATGGCATTAATTAACTCTTTAAAGCAAATAAAAGCTTTCAGCGGAAACTTCTAGAACAAAAAAATATAATTTTGCAGCTGCTTCTTGGGATATTGTAACACAACAGCATATTATACAGCATGTACTAAACATTATGTAACAAAATAGATAAAGTAACTTTCAGATATAGTAACAAAGTTCTCAGTCACATTTGAATAAAAAAATCCTATTTATACAAATGTCATAGGATCTTTTTTTTAAAAGATATTTTATTTTCACTAGAGGTGGGACTCGATTAAAAAAAGACAAACACAAAACATTTGTAGTTTTTTTTTAACTTTGTCCAGTGTCCAGCACATCTGCCTATCACGAGAGCAACAGGGGGTTGAAATCCAGATGGAAATGTATCTAAACATATTATTGTATTTTATTATCATAAGAATACAAATATATGAACTATATTAAATGTGCATTGCTGAAATCATTAAATATAACGGAAATACCGAAGAATATAACAAATTGTCATCTTAAAGGCACACCACGGACCTTTTGACCTAAAGAGTTGACCCATATGAGTTATTTTAAATGATTCCTCAGGCCAATATACAGAGATTGACAGTATCAATGCTCCGAGCGGGGATTCCCTCTTGAAATACCGACCATGTAAGTTTGGAGAGATGGACTGTCTTTAGCCAGGTCATGTGACCTGAAAAATGCCTGGAGAACGTTTCACTTCATGGCAGTCTCGTAACCACAAACTCAGATATACATAGTTCCCATGTGACGTCACAACATATGGGCATTTCCCAAACCGTAGTTCATTTAAACGTGGATTCTTAAGTAAGGGAAGTCGGCAAGTTGGATCCATAACTTTGCGATAAGGAATTTCTCTAAAGGCTGGGTCGGTCAGGCTGGGGTGCGAAGCGGGGCTCGGCTCGTGCCGCGGTTAGAGTCCATGGGCCCGTCCGCTCCGACCCCAGGCAAATGGGGGCCGACAATGGTGGCGAGGCCAGGGAGTGGGGGGAGCGCCACCGATGTGGGGGCCGAGAAGCCGGGCCTCCAATAGCGGGGAGAGGAGGGCCCGACCGACCCAGCCCTTGGAGCCAATCCTTATCCCGAAGTTACAGGTCAACTACTGTCTGCATACACAAACAAAAGACAAGGGAGGCTGGCCCGACTGTTGATTTTTGCGACAGTGCTGTGGCACTTGTGGCCACTATGGGCCCTTGCGTAAAAGATACCAGTCGAGCGCCCCTAGTGGCCAAAAGTTACACAGTGTGCCTTTATGTATAACAATGCACAGCAAATACTCTTGTTTGTTTGTTTCTTGGTTATTGGCATATTGCAGCCAATTTAAAAAGGTGCATAACGCCATCTACTGTACTCGAGTGTGTGCATCATCAACAGAATGATGTCATGGGTAACCATGACATCATTCTGTCAAGAGAATCATTCTCTTTCTTCCCAACAGAATGATGTCATGGGTAACCATGACATCATTCTGTCAAGAGAATCATTCTCTTTCTTCCCAACAGAATGATGTCATGGGTAACCATGACATCATTCTAAAACTGCAATATAAAATCTCCGAGGTTCTAAGGTTCTCTGGCCAGTCGGTCTGAAAGCGTCTCGTTTGTTTTTGAACCCTGGTCATAGTTACAGTCCTCAGAACTATCAGCAGCTATGTCTTCCGAAAACTTGCACAACCAGATGAAGATGAAGTTCTCCTCAGACAAGGAGTACCCAGACCTCAGCAAGCACAACAACCATATGGCCAAAGTGTTGACCCAGGCCATGTATGAGAAGCTGAGGAGCAAACAGACACCGAGCGGATTTACTCTGGATGATGTTATCCAGACTGGAGTGGATAACCCAGGTCATCCCTTCATCATGACCGTGGGCTGCGTGGCTGGAGACGAGGAGACATACGAGGTGTTCAAGGAGCTGCTAGACCCAGTGATCGAGGACAGACATGGAGGCTACAAACCCTCAGACAAGCACAAGACCGATCTGAACTCTGACAACCTTAAGGGCGGTGATGACCTCGACCCAAAGTATGTGCTAAGTACCAGAGTCCGAACAGGGCGCAGCGTGCGCGGCTTCTGTCTGCCTCCACACTGCAGCCGAGGGGAGAGACGTGCCGTGGAGGAGCTCTCCATTGAAGCTCTGGCCTCTCTGTCTGGAGACCTGAAGGGGAAGTACTACGCTCTGAAGGACATGACAGAAGCTGAGCAGCAGCAGCTCATTGATGACCACTTCCTGTTTGATAAGCCCGTGTCCCCTCTGCTGCTGTCTGCAGGAATGGGTCGTGACTGGCCCGATGCACGCGGCATCTGGCACAACGACAACAAGACCTTCCTGGTGTGGGTGAATGAGGAGGATCACCTACGTGTCATCTCCATGGAGAAAGGAGGGAACATGAAGGAGGTGTTCAAACGCTTCTGCAACGGACTCACCAAGATCGAGGAGCTGTTCAAGGAGCGCAAACACCCCTTCATGTGGAACGAACACCTGGGATACGTCCTCACTTGTCCCTCCAACCTGGGCACCGGTCTCAGAGCCGGCGTGCATGTCAAGCTCCCCAAAATTAGCAAAAATGAAGAGTTCGAGGACATCCTCAAGAAGCTGCGGCTCCAGAAAAGAGGAACTGGTGGTGTTGACACCGCTGCAGAGGGCGGAATCTTTGACATCTCCAATGCCGACCGACTAGGCTTCTCTGAAGTGGAGCTGGTGCAGATGGTGGTGGATGGTGTGAAGCTGCTGGTGGAGATGGAGAAGAGGCTGGAGAAAAACAAGTCCTTCAAGGACCTGATACCCGCTCAGAAGTAAATCCCTCCTGAAGTAACCCCCCCCCCCACTCACCCCCTCGCCACCTCGCCCTAAGTGATGGGGGGGGTTAACTGTACTTAAATTACAATTAATGTCGTGGTTAGCACGCCTGCCTTACAGCAAGGAGAACATTGGTCAAGCTCTGGAGTGGACATCTCTAACGTGTACCGGCTAGGCTTCTCTGAAGTGGAGCTGGTGCACCGAGAAGTAAATCCGTCCTGAAGTGCAACACAATTCCATAAAGACACCCCCCCCACCCTAATTGATTGGGTGGGGGGGGGCTCAATGTGAGTAGGTTATGATAGGGGGGGATATTTCGGGGTGACAACATATTGCAGAAGTGTAGATGTACTTAATTTGATGTAGTGGTTAGTAAGCCTGCCTCACAGCAAGGAGGTCATGGGTCAAGCTCGAGGGATGGACATTTAGGGGTTTACATGTATTGCCCATGCTTGTGTTAGTTTTCTTTGTGATCCTCTGAACATCCAAAAACGTTTATGTTAGGTTAAGTATAGACACTTGTAAAATGTCGAAGTGATAGCTGATCTAAAAAATTTTTTTTAAAAAGCTATGGGGTGGCATGGCAGTTTTCATGCTCTCCCCCTGCTTGAGTGGGTTTACTCCAGGTTCTTTGGTTTCGTCCTACTAGCTATAGCATGAATAATCAGAAGTTTGGCCTCAACAGAAGTTGTGAAGCATAATATTGTAAAAGGTGGGAAGTGGTGATCTCACAACAAACACATCAGATGAGTAATGAAAGGTATCTGTGTTTTAGTCTAATGGCATTACAATTACTAATGTACAAACAAATTACATTTACTCTTGTTACTGTAATTGAGTAGCTTTTTGCGTACTATTTTTTTGAGAACTTTTTAAAATCTGTAATTTTACTTTTACTTAAGTACATTTTGAGAAATGTAAAAAGCTCACAGAACAATACCTTAAAAAGTGGATTTTAAACCTACGTCTGCGGTCGGGAGGAGCAGTCTGCTGATGCCCGTGTCTGTAGCGATCACTTGATCATAGGTAAGTTTTTGTGGCTGTGTTTATATAGCATTAGGTTGTGTGCGACTCAGAGCTGAGCGTTTTTGTGCCTCCCAAAGTTTTCTTAATGCCCTCCCATTTCATACTGCCTGGCGCCGACTCTGGTCTCCCGTGCGCCTCGTCCTCCAGCAGTGCCTGATAAGCCACTGTGCGTCTTTACGCATTGTGTGCACATTTCTTTTTATAACAGCTACAAGTGTTGTAGCCAATTAATCAGCAGTTTTGTGCAATGATCATGTGATTTTAATTACAATTATTATTATTAATATAAAACTGTTTTTTTAGGCCCGCGCACGTCACCCTGGGGCGTCAGTATCATTTCCTTCGGCTCATTTCACCTAGAATGTGTTGTAGACTTTATATAACATACTGTACGCATTTCTGGCTTTCAGAGGTGATTTATTGGATGCTCTGACACATTAGATGTATTGACACAAGCACTTACCTCATCGAATTGACATCCTTGACATTTATTTATTTTTTATTTATTCAGGTTAGCCACACCATGTCTTGTTCTCAGCATGTTATTTTGAAATGATGTTCTCTAATCAAATATATTAATGAAAAAAGAACCTAGTTTGATTTGTATACATGTCTTTTCATTTTTTTATTGCATGGGAGAAATGCAATCTGCCCCCGCCCCAAAAAAGTAACTAAGTAACATTTACTCTGAGTACAAAAACAAGAATTATACAAAAATACACATGAATCCAAAAAAACATACATTACAAAAAATTTAAATAAAAAAACAGCAAACATTTATGCACAAAAAGACAACAGAAAGATACACAAATACACTTGACTCCAAAAAACATACGTTGCAGAAAAATACACTATACAAAAAAGTGATTATGAAGTCATGCACATGTCCCATAGAATTAAACCAGGAAAATTGCACCCACATTTTGCACCCGCAAACATACCCCTTATGCTCCCACATGAATACATACTTCCGACGGGCACTGTAATAGTCTACCTATAAAAGCAAGGAACGTCTGTGTGGATGCGTGGGTCCTTCGTCTCATGACTGTGGACGGTGGCTGTGCTGACGGTCGTTAGACGACCTGATCACAAACTATCTGGTTATTCAGACAGAGGAATGTAACGTTTTGTGAGAGGATGGGTCCTCTAAGATTATTGTTCTGCGCAACGGTGAGTGTTTCTTCTTATATTCTTCTATGGACTAAGAAAGATGCTAGCAGCTACAATGTAAACAAACACACACACACGACTGATGCGCGTGCGTGCGTGCATTACATCGGGATGTACATCGTGAACGCACACAGAGCCGTTGAGAGAGAGTTGCAACTTTGGTGTTGCAAAACTTCTATTTTTCGTGGTACTTTCGGGTCTCTCTCTCTTTTTTTAATTTCTCAACAACACACACACACAGTATTATCTCTATCTAATCGCACTGCTCCCGTATTATTGTTATTGCTATTCTTATATTATTCTTTTTTTTGTATTACTCTTTATCTTATATCTACTGGTATTCTCATTGTATTATTATTGCTATTACCTTATTATTTTATGTTGTTATTGTTTTTATTGTATTATAGTTACTGGATTTTCATTATATTATTTTATATAATTTCACTACTATTGTATTAAAGTTATTGCTATTCTTATAATTACCATTATACTCTTTTTCATTATTAATATTTTTTTTTATAGTTACTGGTATTCTCATTGTATTATTATTATTGCTATTACCTTATTATTTTATGTTATGGTTTTTATTGTATTATAGTTACTGGATTTTCATTATATTATTTTGTTATTGTATAATTTCACTACTATTGTATTAAAGTTATTGCTATTCTTATAATTACCATTATATTCTTTTTCAGTATTAATATTTTTTTATTATAGTTACTGGTGTTCTCATAGTATTATTAGCATTGCTATATTATCATTATATTACCTTATAATTATTATTATTATATCCCTAACAACAGATTTATTATTATCAGGGCTCTACACAAACTTATTCAATGGTGGCACGGTGGCACTGATGTGACAAACTTTCTCTGTTAGTTGAGGATTGTACAGCATAGCCATACATGCTGATGAATAGTTGACTTAACTGGCGTACCGTAGTTACCGTGTCTCTCGAGATGACTGGCGCACGCACGCACGCACGCACGCACGCACACACACACACACACACACACACACACACACACACACACAGTACACAAAATGACAACAGAAATGCATAAAAATATACAAAAAGGCTCCAAAAACACACAAAATTCCTCCAAAAAACATACATTACAGAAAAATACACCAAACAACAACAAAAATATGAAAATGACTCAAAATACACAAAACAAATACACAAAATGACAACAATGCACAAAACTACACCAAAAAAGATACAAAAATACACAAAATGATTCCAGAATCACTACAATGGCAACAAAAAAAACTATAATTATACAAAAAATGCACAAAAAGACAACAGAAAGATACAAAAATACACATAATGACTCCAAAAACACACATTACAGAAAAATGCAAGTATAGTTTCAAAGCAAGGTACATTTATTTGTATAGCGCATTTCATACACAAGGTTACTTAGTGTGCTTGACATGATCAAAAAGTGGACCAGAAAACATTCAGCAGCTTAAAAATCAATAAGAATATTAGCAGCAAAAACATTCAAAATCAGCAGCAAAAACATTTAAAATCAGCAGTAAATACATTTAAAATCAGCAACAAGCACATTCCATCAACAAAAACATGACCAAAAATCTCCCTCTCAGTCATACGCAGTAGAGAAAAGGAGTGCCACCAGTTTTGCTGTGAACTCTGGTCTCCACTATCTGACCTGTGTCCATAGATCTGAGAGACCTGCTGTGTTCATACCTGACTAACATGTCACTGATGTATTCTGGCCCAAACCCATTCACAGATTTATACACCAGCAGCAGAACTTTAAAGTCTATTCTGAGGCTGACTGGGAGCCAGTGTAAAGACTTCAACATTTGAGTGATGTGTTCTGACCTCTTTGTTCTGGTTAAGACCTGAGCAGCAGCGTTCTGAACCAGCTGTAGCTGTTTGATGCTCTTTTGGGGGATTCCTGTCAGAAGACCATTACAATAGTCCAGTCTGCTGGAGATAAAAGCAGGGACCAATTTCTCCTGATCTTTCTGAGTCATTAAACCTTTCTCTCTGGAGATGTTCTTGAGGTGGTAGAAGGCTGTTTTTGGGGATAGATTTGATCTGACTGCTGAATGTAAGAGCTGAGTCATACAGAACATCAAGGATTCAGACTTAGTCTTTAGCTTTTAAAGATAGAGACTCAAGATACTCACTGGCAGTAGTCTTATTTTCCTTGTTACCAACACAATCACCTCCATCTTGCCATGATTTAGTTGAAGGAAGTTTTCACTCATCCAGCAGTTTACCTTTTCTAAGCAGTCACACAGCACCTCAATGTGACCATAGTCATCTAGTTTCAGTGATAAATATAGTTGTGTGTCATCTGTGTAGCTCTGATAATCAACCTTACATTTCTGTAAAATTTGTCCTAAGGAAATATATAAAAGCTAAACAGAAGGGGTCCAAGAACAGAGCCCTGAGGAATCCCACAGGACATTGATAATCTGTCAGATTCTAAATTTCCTATGTTTACAAAATAACTTTACTCCTTCAAGTAGGACTTAAACCATTGCATTACTTTTCCATTTAGTCCAACCCATGTTTGCAATCTGTGCAACAAAATGTTATGGTCCACAGTGTCAAATGCAGCACTTAGATCCAATAGAAGGAGAAGAGATATGTTTACATTGATCACTTTGATTAAAAAAAAAAAAAAAAAAAACTGTTTGAGAATGTGGTGAGAATGAAAGCCTGACTGAAATTTATCAAATATTTTGTTGAAGGTTGAAAATTTACTTAAATTGTTGAAGACCACCTTTTCAATTATCTTGGCCATGAATGGAAGGTTGCTGATTGGTCTATATTTAGCCAGTATAAAGGTTTCACAGCAGCTACTTTCAGGGATTTTGGTACAGTGCCAGACTGGAATGAACAGTTAATTATCTGACACAAATCAGTCACAATTTACTTTACAACAGTTAAAGAAGTTTAATAGTGTTGTGTCAAGGCAATGGATTGATGGATTTAGCTGCTGAACAGTTTCCTCTATTGTTTCCTTTTGTCGTGTGCCATTGGCTCATTCGCCTGTAAGCTATGATGACGCCCCAAAGCATTATGGTACCTGTAGTTTACTCTAAAACTGTCTGCTACAACCAACACAAAAGTAAATTTCAAGCACAATGGCTCGTCATTTTATATTGTGACATAACCACTCCAATATTGAGGCATTTGTAATACTGTGGTATTGTGATATTGTCAATACCGTGACATTCCTAATAGAAAGTGTTGGACAGCTGCAGCGTGGGCCAACAACATTAGCATTAGGAACACTTCTGTCACTAACCAATCAATTAGTCAAATGTTGTCTGCCAACACAGAGAAGTTGGTCAATCAAAAAGCGTTCTGACTTTTTTTGGTGACAATGATTTCTAGAATAGTTCAATGATAAATAGTGCTGCATGACTAATTAATGACTCATCTTTAATCTATAATGTGATTGTTAATCACCCTGATTAATGCACATTAATGCTTATGCTACTGCTAACGATCAGGTGAGTGGGATTTTCTATACAAGCAGAGAGAGATCAGCAGGTGAGGAAATTAAGTCACTTCAGAGTTTACTTTCACAAATGGCATCCCAAGAGCCAAGTCCACATGAGCCCTCCATACCAGAATGGTCCTACAAGCCAGATCCCATCACCCTATTTCTATAATTAAGATTTCAAGTCCCCACAAGCCAGGTCCCAACTGCACCAACAACCTGATGCCATGAACTGGGTACTCATAAACCAGGTCACACAAACCGTACAAGCTGGAAGTCCACAAACAGGATCCAAAAAGCCAAGTCCCAAATAAGGGTCTCACGAGCAGAGTCTTATTAAAACAAGTCGCACAAACTGAATGCCCTTGGTGGAATGCTTTGCGTGACAAACCAGTGTGAATATACATACATATTGCATGTAAATATTAATTGTATGCATATTATGTATTTGTTTATTTGTACCCAGTAGACAATAAAGCTTAACATTAAAAAACATCAAAAAAATCAAATCAAATTGTGTGTCCTATCTGATTGCTCGTACTCTCCTCCTCTTTTATCTGGCCCTGCTTTCTAACTTTGTCCATTCTATACAAAATGAATGGTATGAACTTAAAGCTTTCTTTGTTGTAGGTGTGGATAAATTTTAATTGTTCTTCTTTTAAAATGAATAGCCAATATTCTCTACAAACGCAGGCAGCTGGCACCTGGTTTGTTTTGACCCCTGGTAGTATTAGAAGTCCTCAGAACTGTCAGCAGCCATTCCTTTTGGTAACACGCACAACAAGATGAAGATGAAGTTCCCCTCGGACAAGGTGTACCCGGATCTCAGCAAGCACAACAACCATATGGCCAAAGTGCTGACCCCGGCCATGTACGAGGAGCTGAGGAGCAAACAGACGCCGAGCGGATTTACTCTGAATGATGTTATCCAGACCGGAGTGGATAACCCAGGTCATCCCTTCATCATGACCGTGGGCTGCGTGGCTGGAGACGATATATATATATATATATAAAAAATAAATAAATAAAAAAGAAATGATAAGAAATATATATATATATATATTTGTTATCATTTCTTTTTTATTTATTTATTTTTTTGTGGCAGAAACTGGCTTAATAAATAATTTTTTTTTTTTAATTTCTTTTATTATATTTTTTCCCCTTTGTCAGCACATGCTGTCAAAGGTCTACACTGTAAGAAGTGCAATCTTTTTAAGACAGCAATGCATGTTTTGTTATTGCAATAAATAAATGAATTTGATTTATTGCATAAATGTAAACCATCACCAGCCCTCTCTAAGGAAGGGTAATAATAATGACAGAGTTTTTTCGTGTTTTTCTTTTTCTTTTTTTTTTTTTACTGGAGGAAATGGGTTTCCATCGTCCAACGTTAGAAAGTATTTTAATTTATTTGTTAAGTTGCTTCATACCTGTTGTAGTACCACTGCTTCCCACTGAGTGGCGCAATTAAACCGCAGCTCACCTGCAGCGTTTAATTTAATCAATTATAACTTTCACGTTTTATTGAGTTTTCTCTCAGTCTGCTCGGGATTCACGTCTCTTCATACGTGTTGCTACTTAGCAGCAAACTTCCCAGCTGGCTTGAATGGCTCATGTTCTGTGTATTGGGAAAATAAGTGTTTATTATTCCCACCTTCCGTCGACGGGTGTGTTACTGTCCGTGTGGAGAAATGTAGGAAGTGACTGAGCTGTTTCTCTGCGACAGGACGACGAGCTCCAGGCGATATCTCTTCTTTTTTTTTTACTATATTCTGGGAGTTTTGGACGACGGCTGTGGAGATATTGACATTTTTATAGAGAGCTCACCTGTGTTTACAGGTGTGCACAGTGTGTGTGTGGTTGTACTGAAGTTGTGTTGAAGATGACCTGGATTTGCAGAGATTTGCTTGTGAGTGTTTTTTTCTGAGAAGGTAAGATTTTTTTTCTTTAATACTTTAATCCGGTTTGTTCTGATTCCCGATGTGTTGAGTTAAACATGCCTAGGAATGTCAAACTGTTGTGTAGCAGCTAGTTTGATCCAATGTGGGCTGGACCAGAAAAGTCACCCCATATTTTTTTTGTCAATAGTTCTTTTAATATTAATCTTTCTTGTTCAATATTTTTTCCCGATATAGAATAACATTTCCTATCTATCTGTTTTCACCACTTTTTCTTTAAAAAAAAAAAATCTTTAAAAAGTAACTTTTTTTTGCATTTAAAGTCCTTATTGAGCAATTTATTAATGACAACAACCAATAGATTGAATTTAATTTATTGATTTGACAGGGACAATGCAGACAGACATAGTTACAGTAAAAAGATGCATAACAGAGTGTATAACTAATGCTAATTCTCAACCCCTGTCCCAGGTTGAGCTTTTCCCTAGATACAAAATATATAAAAGTAATCTTAAACACATGTTGGCTTATTAACAACAGTGATATAGAATCATCATCCAATAGATGAAACATTGTTAGAAATAAAATAAAGTTGTTTCTTTGTAAGTTTTTTTTTGTGTGTGTATTTTGGTATAGTTTTTTTTTATTTATTTTTTTTTATCGGGTTTTCACTTTTGTATTTGTTATAATAAAATTGGGAAGAAATAAAATAAAGTTGAACATAAACTGTATCCTGTGTAAGGCTGGGTAATGCTTCAGAAATCCCAAAATGATTCGATTCTCGATTTGGTTAAGGATATTTTGGTCACAGTACCAATTTTACTTTAATATGAAAGTTTTATTTATTTATTTATTAATTTATTTTTTAGCTCTATTGCTGTAAATAATAGAAAAATAACTAACTTGGTGCAGCAGAAAATATATTAATGTTTGCATGAAGAATTGAGCTCACAACACTGCGTTACACATGGTAGAAAAGCCATATTAAATGATCGATTCATGAATCACCATCGGGCCATTCAAAGGAAAATCGATTCAAATAAATTAATATATATTAAAAAAAAAAAAAATTTTTTTTTAGCCCAGCCCTCATTCTGTGCTATGAAATTGGCAATCAAAATTGGCAATCGATTCAAATAAATTAATATATACATTATTATTTTTTTTTTTTTTTAGCCCAGCCCTCATTCTGTGCTATGAAATTGGCATCACACACCTCCAGGATTTGTAGTTGGTGCCACGTTGATACTTTACATTCACTTGTAAAAGTTACAAAAACTTTAGGTCAATTTAGGTCAAATACTGCTGACACAGCAGCGACCGTGGAACAGTGATGGAGCAGGTTGTCCAACAACTGAAAACTTGTGGGTTTGAATCCCGCTGTATCCAAGTCATTGTTGTTGTGTTCTTGGGCAAGGCACTTTACCCACGTTGCCTTGTACGAATGGGTTTGAATTGGGCATATATGTGTTGTGGTGGTAGGCCCGAAATGGCACACTTCTGTCAGTATGCCACAGGGCAGCTGTGGCTACAATGTAGCTTAACACCACCGGTATGACTGATGTGAGTGACTGGTGTGAATGAATAATGGTTTCTGTGGATGTGCTTTTGAGTTTCCTTGAAAAAAATATAAATATAAATCTTAGCCATTATTATTATTATTATTATCTCAATGTGTGTTTTGTTGTCTTGATCGTGCCTTCCTTGCTGTCATGTTTGTTTTTGTTTTTTTTTCCAGTGGATGCTGGTGGAGATGTACGCTGAAGCTTTTCTCTAAGTGTCAGGATGAGCTTTACGGATGGAGACGCCCGTGTTGTTCAGATCTACCCCAGGGTGTCACAGGGCACCACCATCTACTGTCCCCTGCAGGTCAGCAGTGGGGACACTGCAGAGATGGTCATCAACAACGCTGTGGTCACATTGGGTCTGGACTCCAAAAACAAGTACAGCTTACTGGAGGTCAGGGAGGGCGGCGGAGCGGAGGAGTTGTTGGATGCTGATGAGTATCCCTTGGATCGGGTCCTGCTGTGGCCCCCAGAGGCACAGAAGTGGCATCTTCAAAAGCATGGTTACTACTTTATCCTGCAGCAGCATGTGAGCCAGGGGAGAAACTTGCTAGAAACCAGCCCTGAGGAGCACGATGACCTCTGCAGTCTTTCCTCTGTCACCGAGGAAAGTGTTTTGGAGGCTCTACGACAGCGATTCTATAAGCACAAAATCTACACTTATGCTGGCAACATTCTCATTGCTGTCAATCCAAATAAGCTCCTGCCCGTGTATTACAACCCCAAGTACATCAAAATGTACCAGAACCAACCAATGGGCAAACTGAGCCCTCACATTTTTGCGATAGCCGATGCAGCTTTTCGCGCCATGCTGACCCGGCAAACCAACCAGTGTATTGTGATCTCTGGTGAGAGCGGCTCAGGGAAGACTGAGAGCAGCAGTTATCTCATTCACTGCCTCACTGCACTCAGTCAGAAGACCTACTCCAGCAGAGTGGAGCGCACCATCCTCGGAGCTGGGCCGGTCTTAGAGGTAGGTTCATCATTAACATCAGAATCACACTTTAGAGAACAAGTGGGAGGACAATTCTGGCCCTTTAGGGCAGGAGTTCTCAACCTTGGGGTCGCGAGACACTGGAAGGGGGTCCCCAGATGCCATCAAGGAACAAAAATTTTTTTTGAACAATGTGAGACCATTTTTGCTTATTTTTACCCTTTTTCTGCAACTACACAAAACTCACCACATGTTAACCTATTTTCATCACTTTTTCTTGCCATATTTTTACTCCTTTTAATGCAATTTACTCCCATTTCTGCCAAATGTACATCAAATTTCTATGCCTTTTCTGCACATTTTTGGCACTTGTAATTAAACCCTTTCCACCACTTTTCCCACTTAATGTCACATATGTTGACCCAATATTGTCACTTTTAACCTCATTTCACCATATTTCATGTTCATTTTTGCCAATTTAACCACATTCACGATTTGTCATGCCCATTATTTGCCAGTTGAAACTAATTGTTTCAATATTGACACTTTGAACTCTTTACCACTTTTTCTGTACATTTGTGGCCACTCTAATTTGCAGCTTTTTCCACCATTTTTTGTCACTTTTATTTCTAATTAAAACAAGGATTTAATAATAATAATAATAATATTAATAATCATTTAATAATACACTTGCTGACTTCTTGGATGGGCCCCCAAAAGCTCCCCCCTTTATTCCCCCTTATAGATGGCCCTGTCACCACATGACTGTTCTTCAATGTTCATGTCTGTTTTCAAAAACCTTCAGGTACAGTGGGGGTCCCCTGTCTCTGACACTTTTTATTTTGGGGGTCATGGGCTGAAAAGGATGAGAACCACTGCTTTAGAGCATCAAATTCGGACCACAAGAGAGAATAAATGACTTAGAAAATGAATAAATTACCAGCTAAATCAGTAATCAGATATCTCAGCCCCTCACACTATTCCACACAAATTCCCTAAATTAAAAAACAAAAAGTAAGCGAAGCTCCTGCAGGTACTGATATCCATCACTTATTGCCTAAATATTGTCAGTGCCTTACGTACTATATATTTTCACTTATATGTGAAGTTATATCTTGGGCACATTAATGGTAAAATTGATCATTTTCCATGCCTAAAATCTGCAACCCACTTGAGAGCAAACTGGTACATATTTATCGCCTTAACTAAGTTGGACACCCCTGTTTTAAAGGAGTGGTTCTCAAGTGGTCTGACTGAGGCACTCATAATAAACAAAATTTAAACTGACATAGTAATGATTATCTCAGTAGGGTCACATGGAAAAAAAAAAAAATCAATACAAATAAATGACTATCGGTTAGAGGTACTCAAAAAGCTGCCTTTGAATAAAAAACCCAGTTGAATAACCTCAGCAGTCTAACTCAACATTATAGTGTGCTTTCCAAAAAAGGACTTTATCTCTTTCGAAACAAGAAAAAACATGGCGTTTTATTCGAAAAAATGACAGTATCCTTGCCACGTATTAAAGTGTGTCTGTGGAGCACTTAAAAAAAAAAAAAAGCCAGTTAACTCATTTAAGTTTTTCTTAAAACCAGTTACAAATCTGCAACTTTATCAATTACTCCACCAGAGCTGAGGCCTGTGATCAGATTTTGGATCCTTATAGTTGAGAACCTCCGCCTTAAGGGTTTCCCCTTGGGGGCTGGGTAACATGTGACTTAGTTCCCTTTACAGTATCAGTGTTTCTGCATTCTTAGATATAGAAATACTCTGCAAAGGTTAACTTTTACAAGGCTGTCTGAGAACATCTTTGAAGATAGCTTTTTTTTTGTTAGGACAATATTAGAACTTATTTTTACCTTCGCCATGGAGGTTATGTTTTCACCGGCATTTGTTTGTTTGTAACAGGATTGCATCAAAAGTATTTAAAGGATTTTGACTAAATTTTAACCAATGGTAGACCTTAGGTCATGGAAAATTACATTCAGTTTTGGAGGCGATCTGGATCAATATACTGATTCTTGATAAGTTTGAAAATTCTTAGATCCCTATCTGACATTATTTGAGAAATTTCAAAAATTAATATCTCGGTTCATAATTGACCGATTTGACTCCCTTGTGTCAGGTTGGTTTCTCAATTAGCTCACCAATTTTCATCAGGATTGGATCTAAATTAAGCATTTAATCGCTATTTTAAAAAAACGAAATGGATTGTTATTAATTAGGATAGCAATTTCTGAGTGATCAGTTCAAGTGAAATATAGAGTTTAGAGGCCAAGTCAACACATCACATTTCTAATAAACCTTATGTTCGGGTTAGGGTTGCAAAGGGGCGGGACATTTTTGGTAAATTGCCACAGAAATTTTAGCTCAGGAATTTTGGAAATATTCAAACAAACAAACATTTTATGGGATTTATTTATTGGAATTATATCCAAACATAAATATTATCATCCACACAAAATAATACAATTAAAAAACATAGCATATCAACTAGGGTTGCAAATTTCTAAAATGTTTTAAGTTGGCACATTTCCATGGAAATTAACAGGTAAAACACAGGCAATTTACAGAATTGAAGGTTGGCCCCCAACATGAATATTGAGTATAAAATATATTTAGCATCATTCAAACTATCAGCATTAGTTATTTAAAATTACTCCCAATTTCCGGTAATTCTAATACATTATTTCCGTGAATTTTTATATTATTGAATATTCCCAAGATTAAGTTCCAGTGTAAATTTACTTAGATATATAAGTTGTAGCTTATTGATATTATGGATAAGAGGACTAAAGTACTTACGTAATTTACTTATTAGTACTCTAGTAAATATAGAACAGACAGAAAACATGTTTGGGGGACAGGTTTGTAATAATACTCTGGAATTTTATAGAGCTATTCACTCTGTTTGGAATTCAGAAAACACTCTGGGTGTCCGCTGTACAGAGAAGCACACTTTAAATTCCTTGACTATAACTGCTGACTTTCTATGACCATCACATGCCAAAGAGTAGCCAGACACATTGATCTCTGCCTTTATTGATTTCTGATTCAGTCATTGGTTGCGCAAACGCGTTACGCGTGTAAAGCCCAGCTGACAGAAAAGCAGGTCAAACACCTCTTAGACGTTAAGGAACGGTTGTTATTGGCTCACTTTGTGATAGTGAGCCAGGAAACTATAAGACTTACTAATTGACTAAAGTAGGTTTATTTAAAGGCTATTTGCGGGATGATATATTTGTTCTGAATTCTTTAGAAACTGTCGATCAATTTTTCACTTGAGTTGTGCACGCTTTATCTTATCAATACACCAAATAACCTTTTACACCTACTTTGTTAACAATGTAACACATTAACTAATACCCGAGTGGCAAGCTAAGATTAGCTAAAAATAGTTTTGTTAATTCTTTGAACGATTCCAGAAAGTTTTTCCTTGTGATCCACACATCTATCATTCAGGTGTATTCAGGTGCAAGTGATTGTTTTTCTAAATCTTAAAAAGAAAAAAAGACTGTTGTGTTAATGTGCATGTTTTTAAAGCAATGGTGTGTTTCGTTAAGTACTTCTGTATTATTGTGTTGAAAGGACTGCAATTATTTTGCTGGTGTTGGATAATACAATACACTGCAGACTAATACTATATGATTGTTACAAGTATTTTGTCGGGTTTTAAACCTCTTCATTTCGAGTGCTTCTGTTTAAGTGGCTGGGCCTGATACCTTCCTTGTTCCTCATAGTTCTTGGATGTGTTCGTGTTCAATGGCTGTCTTGTCTTTTTGAAACATTAAGTATGTTGATGATATTCAGGTTTGTCGTAATGGTTTGCATATAAATTATGAGACAAGATGAAATAGTAATTAAAACCTAGAAGGTGATACAGTTTATTTGAATGACTAACTCAGGGCTTGAGCTATCGGAGGTTGATTTTGGTGAATATGAAACCCAGTGCTGTGCTCCACAGAGGGAATGTGCAGGGCGTTGTCTTTCAGGGAACACCAAAGAGGAACAGAAACAAGAACGTGTCTGAACAGGCTCAGCTAGGTTTTGAGAGTGAAAACCTTCTCGGCAAACTTTTCACTCACATTTTTTCTTCTTTTAAAACCCAGTCTCATACAGAAACTCTTCTTTTCCTTTATGTAATTTTAGCTGTAACGGGTACATTTGAGTTCTACTTAAACTGCTTCATCTTTCCTGAATTGGTTCTGTCAATGTTGCACTTTTTGTATCACTCTGAGATGTGGAAGAGATTGGAGTGAGATTTTTGTTCTCTACTACTAGCTTTTATTTATTTATTTTTTTAAATCTGAAGGTTTTGACGCTTATTTTTCCCTCAATTTTTACCATATGACTGCAAATAGAACAGACTTTATAAACAGTAAACTGTATGGGGCCAAATCAAGTGTGTGCGTGTGCGTGCGCGTGCGTGTGTGTGTGTGTGTGTGTGTGTGGATTTAAAACTTTCACTTTTAGAACTTTTACTTGTCAGTAAACCGGTTGGAAATAAAAGCTATCAACAAACCTGGTTAGCAGACTGAATGACTGGTGAGATCAAAGCAGTTCAATAGCTTTCAGAGGACTTTTTAATAACCTCAAACAGTTCATCAAAGCCTGCAGGGAAATGAGCTCGAACATTTGTATACAACTGCTTTAAGTCCATTAAGTAATTTCTCTACATTACTCTTTATTTTTAGAGCAAGCAGGGTTTTTTATTCACATTAGATTGATTTGGAATTTGGATGTGATATATATCTTCTTATCTAAGAAACTGTCCACTCTATTTACAAAAGTGTGCAAATATTCTCATGATTTAAATGCAGTCGGTTCAATGCTAGCTGTAGCCTGTTAGGACAGGACCCTCAACGAAGCAGTGGCTGGAATGATGATCAGCAGGTTTCAGAAGCGAGCATATTATGCTCTGAATGGCTTTAACTTTTCAATTGTTGAAGAATAAAGATGCTGATTTAGTTCTAGGGTTTCACCAGGAAAGAGTACTGTCGTGTAGATAACGACCTTTGGATACTGTTGACACAGTGTGTCATAAAAGAGTAGAGATTAGTCATCGGGGTGCACAAACATCAGTCCTTATGTAGTTTTACACCGTTTGAAGTTAGAAGATGTGAACACACAAACAAGAGTTAGTAAATCACAAATACCTGCATTGTGGGAACGTATTTTAAGAATTCAAACTATTGAATTGTAACCTACCAAAATTTCCATAATGACTCTAAAGGGGGAAATGGCAGCAGCTTTTTCATTTTATTTTGTTTTAGCAAAATTAAACCTCTGAGTTGCACACGAGTACACGAAAGAAAACAAGTGAGTTTGAGTAAGTGAGTAATCCCAGGATTTAAAGATTCATCTTATTTCCCTTCATCTTTAGAGTTTAGAGAAAGTGAAAGCCTCCTTGTTTATAGGGATGTGGTTAAAATACTACTTGTTCAGGAATCATTTGTTGGCAAACAATGTCAACACATTCTGAAAGTGCAAGCTTACGAGCACAAAAGTCCCTTCATTACAACAGGCAGTAAAACAAGTCAAACACAACTTGATGCCATAACTAACCGTTAAGTATGGTCGTATGAATTTTTGTAGCGTTTGAACAACTTGGAATTTAAAAAAATCTAAAATCCACAATTTAACACATCATTCAATTGACAATGCACATCCCACTGAATGGATGAGGACTACAGACTAACAATGGAACTGACTGTAGGGCGCTATTTTTTGTGTTGGCTGCGTGATGAGTACTTTTAGCCACATTACAGAGAGAAAAAGAGTGAGATCATCACACGCAGGCTTGTTATTGTCAGTCTCTTCGTGCATGTGGGTGTCGTAGGTATGTTGTTTATATATGACATGTAAACACACCTACGACACCCATATGCAGACAGAACGCGCCATGCACTCTCTGGGGTGTGCTCTCACCCACACACATTAGTACATTTTGTCACATGTGCAATGTGAATGACACAAATGTACAAAATTGTTACCAAACACATTAACACCTTATGAGTGACTCAGCCCTAATTGATTTTTGTATCTCTAAGTTATTATCACTTGTATTTACTATTTTAAAAGAATGTTGGGAAAAATAAACAATTTACTATTAAATGTTAACAAGAAAAATCATAATTGGTACTAAAAAGTTTCAGTACTCAATTTATTCTTATGTATACTTTTTAGTGTTAAAACAGGATTTTTAATTTTTTTTTAATATGTTAATACATTAATTTGCTGTGTCAAGAAAGCTTTTCCCTTCACTGAAAATATATTTGTTGGGTCATTTTATTCACTCTATCGTATATTTGAATGCAAGACACATTTTTGCTGTTTTTTTCTGTAAACGTCCCAACATTCCAATGCTAATTTAAAGCACCGCAATGTTTGTAACTTATGGTCATATGTTATATAATATTAATTTCCTTTATGTACCTTTCCAATGGTGTTGCCTTTGCTATCACTGTGTTTTTAATGCAGACGGGGGACCCAGACCCTGCTGTGTATAAGTTTGTGTGCCATTGACTACCTGTGAGAAAAGCATTTAAAAGCATTCCTTTGAGTTAAAAAGTTGTGTTCTTGGTGTTGTACACAGGCTTTTGGTAATGCCAAGACAGGAGAGAATAACAACTCGAGTCGTTTTGGGAAGTTTA